>NC_092815.1:23604293-23644293 GCF_023375885.2 Dermacentor andersoni
GTAGGTGCAAGGTACGTAACACTTCTTGCACATCGCTGAGTAAACGGTGAGAGAAGCTGCAGAGCTCTTCGACTAATCTTCATGTAGGTGATTGTACAGCCTGTACTAAAGATGACTGTTGCCGAATCCTTCATTAGCATATTTGTTGAAGCGGAGCCTTTGTATTGCAATTTGTGACTTAGGGTGGTCTTGGCATGCTCTGTCTACGTACACGCTGAAGTTATTACAATGAGGATTATTGTTGTCGTTTGGTCTAATTCGGAAGTTTCAGAGCTCTGTGAGGTCTGAAATTCCCCCCCAAAATTATGCGGCATTTCAAATTCTCCCAACATCGGCGATTCGATTTTTGAGCTCGAAGCTGCTCTCAACGGAAGCGACAGTCATAATGATATGCAGGGTGCGACCTCAAGAACAGCAACGGATCGACGCGTCTTATGCAATGTAAGAATTGTCTGGCTACAATGAGCCACTGAAACAGCTATCGTCATTTACTATTTGCCGAATATTTGCGGCAGCTATGCAGGCTACCACGCTCACTTTGCCCGACCACGCTCGCGATAGACAAGCAAGACACTGATGACGACAACAAGCTTGGGTAGACAGTTCTGCTGAAGTGTCTGTCAAGTCCAACGCAACACGTCGAGCAAGTTGGCGTCAAGCGAGCGGACGTAGCCAATGCGGCCGACGTAAACACTGCTCTGCAGACTGGAGAGCGAACGGGCTGGCGGGCGCCGACGGCGAGGACGCTGCAACGAGAGTCGACGGGTCAGCTTGCGGAACAGCCAGATCACTTGTCACGCACTGTACTTGCGCATTCCTTCGGCTTCATGCATAATCGTCCAAGGGGTAGAGCGTGTCTTGACATGGCAAAGGCGTTCGCCATCGGACCGCTTGCAAGGCATATTTATGCGGTGGTTATCACCTCCAAGTGACGGCATTTGCTTTAACACGATGCAAAAGAAGCAGATTCCCAGAAATTCGCTCCACGATTGTGTTCGACTGTTTGCACCAAAACGGGATCCGAAGTGCGAAACCGAAGACCCTGTGTGCGGCCGCTTGTTATGAGAACGAACAACAACAGAGAGATAGCAGTTGCTCTCACGCTCATCTAAAATCTGCGGGGACGGAAGAAGGCGAGAGCGATCGGTGATTCACAAGAACCAATCATTGTTGCGGTCGTACTGTGGGAAGAGATTGCTGCAGAGTCGAAGGCTAATGAACCACTCCTGGGAAAGACTACTGCTGAATAGTAGTCACTGTGGGAAGAGATTGCTGCTAGGTCTGAGGCTAATAACCACTCCTGGGGAAGACTACTGCTGAATGCCGGACGAATAGACAATTTCTGGGAAAGGAGAACTGTTAGTCGATTGGACATTACAGTGCACAGTAGTATGAAGGGATATTTAAATAGAGGATCTAACTTTTTATGGTGGACGGGACAAAGAATCAGAACAACTTCCATTGCTTGTCTGGAGAAGTCTGCTAATTAAGCCTAGAGTAGCGGAACAGAAGCAGAGTTGCGAATAGGAATCTGGGAGCGTAAATTGAATTACACATAAGACCACCTAAAGACGGTCGCATGACGCTTCCTGAACATAACTGTACCAGTCTATTATGGCACGCCGACCCGACCGACAAGTAGACGCAATCGCTGTTTTCGCCCCGACAACGCCGCCAGAAACAACCTGCCGATTGTCGAACCAGCCTTTAGAGGATCTGTCGCTGAGCAAATAGCGTTGTAAAACATACGAACTCTCCTGTATACCAGCGCTTGCATCCAATTGTTTTAAAGCAATTAGAAATTATAGCTTTCGATGCTCAGGCGTATACAAATTTTCTTGGTTGTCAGTCACTTTCGTACGGCATGATTTTCGCTCATTTCGTTGTCTTCCTTGCACAAAAGATTATACGAGAGGCGCCCGCTTAGTTTGTGTACGGGAACCTGTAGATTCTAGGGGTATATTGAACAACTCCGGAGACAGTAGCCCTTGACCTTTTTGTGATTGTTTGAAATAAGCTATTTAACAAACGATAAAGACGGGAAGCACACGCGCTGCTAACTGGTGTCAACAGAGACCTGTCACCACTGTCGAAATTCGTCTAGTGAATTTCTACGCTGCCGTGTTACCTACTTTCAGCAGCGAAATGTTTGCGCTTTATGTCAAGCGAATAACGAACGGAAGTGTACTGAATGCCCTTATAGGTAAACAAACGTCAGCAACCACTGCAGAAGACCACGCGGGTAGTGGGTCGCGGTTTATGACTTCAGCTGTGATGCCTGACGTCAAAGGGGAGACTATAGGCCCATTAGGGCCACTTTCTCTTGGAAAGCTCTCCAACCTCGTTTTCTAAGCGACCTCGGAAAGCGGCGCACATTTGCTTTGCTTCGTTATCGCCTTTTGCATTCTCTTGGCTCCATTACGCAGCAAACGATTGCAGCGTCGTTAAGTTTCCGAACTTGACAAAACCGCGGCGTGGATCAATTGATAGACCTGAGACAGACTTGAGAAAGGATGAAAAAGGTACAAGAGGGTGATTTGCTATAAGAAAAGATGTGACCTTTGTTGGCTGTGTTGTGGCATGCTTGAATGTTGTTGTGCGCATTCCCTTTCGGGTCGAGGTCCGAGCTCATTAGGCGAGAGTAAGGGGGATGAGAGAAAGCAAAAGTTGGTTTTTGTGCGAGGAAAAGAAGAATGCTAGGCTTCGCTTCATGCGTGCTAGATATTCAATGTGGCCGTATCAGCATGCCATGCACCCTCTGACTTTACTTTGGCTGATTCCTGTTCTGAAAAAGAAAGAAAGAAAGAAAGGAAACAGGGATGTTCTGTCAGAGAGCAGTTTTAATAGACACTCTTGGACCCTGTTACGTCTGGAAAATGAATTGAAAAAACTTGGGATGTTCGGGATCGGCCCACGTATGGGGTGTGAATTAACGCCTGCTTAACGCCTGCGTCACCTCCGCCGCGGGTCGGCCCGGCATTGCACTATCTTCGAGATCTTTTTTTTTTCTACACGCGGACACGATAGTGGGGTAAGCAGCACTTAACAGCTTCGCTGTAAAAAATCTTGACGTCACGTATTTGTGCACTGGCCATTTGTCGCTCGTTATAATGCCATGTTGCATAGTATCTGATATTGAGCACGCTTTCCACGTGCTCCATCTGGTTTCATGGTGTGGTTTCACTTTGCAGTTCTATTACATTGACGTTCTTAAAAGACGCTTTCATGCTCTTTTCGAACGTTCCTCATCTTAACTGCCCGATGAGGCGGCAAGCGGGGTTCATTTCTGGCAAATCAGCGTCTTTCTTGGTTCAGAAAAGGAAACGCAGAACATTTCTCCTCTCGTATATGAGGGCGTACCTCAAATTTGTCCCATCAGCCTGCCTTCGTTGTTAACTGGTCGACAAGATTGTTTTTAATTATTTGTTCGTAGTTGGGCATGCTCGCGAAACAGTATGCGTTCCATCCGCGTCAGTGGCTTGTATGCAGAAGGATGTGTCTTTAGCGCGTGTGGAACTGGCGTGTAGACTTTTTGAAGTAGCGTTCCACGATAAGAGCCAAACGTAAATCGTCTGGGCATTCATTTTTCGCGCAGTTGGGAAATTATTTTACAGCCTCGGGTTATCTGTACTGGTAGTCGAAGCAAGCAAACGTCCATGTACAGTATTCCTCCGAACCCGTAAAGAGGTTTTTGCCTACTGCTCGTGGCCTTCAGTGGCACTTCAGGCTGCGCACAGTCGGTGTGTGTCTCCATCTCCAATATGGCGTCCGCGTGATCACGCTCTCATTCCTACTTGGTCTCGCGCGTATTTGCGCATAGAGGTAGAGAAAACCCCTTCCACCTCACTCGACGCTGAGCCCCGCCCACGGCCGCCCTAGCCATAGCAAAAGCGCGAGCGTACGCAGGAAATCCAGAGAGATGGCAGCCGTCCTTCTTCTGCGGTCCTCGGTTATGCTTTCTCCAGACCGGGCCAATCGATGGGTCTGTTACACTCCGCTTGCGCTCCCCCATTCTCTTTGAGCACGCCTCTGGTGGTGCGCCGTCATCGGCGATGGAAGTGGGCCGAGACGTCGCGTCTTTCTTGCTCGCTGTATGGTTTATCTTTGGAAACCGACTACAGCGACCGCATTTGCGCGGCAATTGAAGCAGCGATGAAGGAAGAGCTGCGAGGACGAGAAGGAAGCGAGAGCGGCGACGTGCTGTGAAAGAGAAGCCAACAGTGGAGATGAAGAAGCGGAATGGCAGGCGTTGAGTCCTTAGGAAAGCAGGCTTCTGCCTGCTTGGGCTTTGACTCACAAGAACAGTGCAGTTTTGCAAATCACAGACCTCAGGAGGGAGTGAGCGTGCCGATACAATGTGTGCCTTCGCGACTTAAGTGTAGGCGTAGGTGTTCTCTACTAATTTGTCTGCTATTCTAATAACGAGCCCAAACCATGGCACGACATACTGCGCTGCGCGCATTATTGAAACAGAGAGACAGAGAGAGAGAGAGAGAGAGAGAGAGAGAGAGAGAGAGAGAGAGAGAGAGAGAGATGTTTTTGAAAAGCAGAAGGGTTAGTGGGCGACGAATTCGCTGTGTGCAGTATTGCGCTGTGGTGGGTATTATTGCTAAAGGCGGTCGCTTTCTTGTCTAGCTTGGTTAAGGCGGCGGATTTAAGTCTTTATCTTTGCTCTTGCAACGAGGATCAATAGTGGGATCAGGCCGTCAAACTTAAGGCAAGCCGATGTGCATCAGACCCAGCTTCCCTGCTTGAGCCTGGGTGATGAGCTTAAATAACCGAATCGACTCCTGTATGTCCCGCACTATATTTTTTTTTCTCTAATTTTTCCGGGGACAGGCATTACACGAGGCAGGCTTACGGTATACTCACTGAAGCCTGGAACTCCGCTATAATGGTGGATAGATACTGCTATGCAAATAAACGCGACCTCTGGCAGTCGACTATATATGAACACATTTTCAGTCGCCGACTTACGACTTAATTTTCGGACAAGGACTAGCTCCATCTTGTAGCAACTTGCGGGAATTAACCAGCACGCGAGTACGCGCGTGATTCCTAGTGAATCGCCCATTTTTCTCTTGAATTTTCGCACTCCAAAGTATGGGTGCGGGCGTTGCGCGTGTAAATACGGTATGTTTAGCTTTACAGGGCCGAGTGACGACAAAATTCGCGTTTCGTCAAACGTCGTCAATGTTTGGGCATAATAACCACATCACTTTTTACTGCAGCTGAATGCATCGAAGCTATTCTGCAGCGGCTGCATCGTTAGGCGGATTTTCTGTTGCATTTTGCTTGTAGACACCATAGTAGTCCCTCTCTCTCTGCCTATCTCTTTCTTTCTAATTTTTTGCTACTGTCCAGTGTTCTCGCTTTCCGTTAATAACGAGTGCCGTCCATACTCGTGATTCCAAACACAGCAGGGCGAAAGCTTGGGCCGGTTGGTGTTGCATTGTACAAATTATGGAAGGCGCAGCGCTCAGACGAAGTACACACAAAAGAACCACACAGACATTTCGCTGACTGGCAGCCGTGTGAGTTTATCGCTTCCAACTTTGTACATTCAACAGGGCTACCACCGCGATGCGCTGCGGTGCTTTGCTTGAGGGATGAGGCGTTTCGCGTGCTCTTCACCAGGCCTTATAGCGGGGGCTTCTTATAGCTTTTGCAACGCTGCAGGACTTTGGTAAGATGGTGTGTACGGATAAGGGAGAGAGATAGAGAGAGAGGGGGGTGATACCAATGAATGACGCGTATAAAAGTGAAAATGGGCGTCGCCGAGGTCTTTTCTAGGCTGCCTCAATGTTCTCCTCGCCGGCCTCTCCGCGGGGGAAGAGGCGTGCATTGAACCACCCTAGTTTCATCCTGCTTATTTTAATACTCTTCCTTTCTTTTTCTTTTTTTGACGGCGCCATTAGTTTTTTTTTTTTTGTGTAGTTTTCCCCCAGCCTGGACCCTAGCCAACTTCTTCTGGCTTTCGTGCAATAGGCACCATGACCCTCTGCTGGGTTGCCTCTGCATCGATCCTGACAGTTCTGTCTGTTGACTTCTGAATCATGCTCTGCATACAGACATGTAGCCACGTATACACTATTCGCACTTGTCTTTGTTGTCTTCTTTAGCATGGAGTGATTTAAGCTCTCATTCCAGGCTTTCTTCTCGGTGCTTATGTTGGTAGGTTCGTCGAAAGGCGTTTGGCCGTTCCGGGCTGATGCGCTATTCGCCAGCTTATCCAGGCGTTCCTAGAAAAGTTCACCAGTGGAGTCTTGAACCGAAGGATCTTTTGTATGTTGGGCACCTTGTAGAATTAATAATGTTTTCATTAATTAATTAATTAATTAATTAATTAATTAATTAATTAATTAATTAATTAATTAATTAATTAATTAATTAATTAATTCATTCATTCATTCATTCATTCATTCATTTCTTTTGTCCTTTAAGCTATACTCCTGCCGCAGTAATTCGTGAGAGCGCAGTCGGTTATTACGCACATTGTGCTATGCTATGCTATGCGCTGTTACCCTGCAGATAGCGTTACGTCCTATACTAGTAATTTCTTAGTGGGGACACGGAACATGTCGGTGCTTCGCTGTGTCGTTGAGACACTGGTTTCCCACCTTAATGTTCCGAGCCTTGAGTGCCGCGGGCGCCATCAAATGTATCTAATTTGCCGCGTTTTCTGCTTTCGTATTCGTAACATTCGTCCTAGAAAATTGTTACCATTCCCTTTCCCAACGAGGCGCGTTATTACGTACTATTTTCACATTCGTTACAATTAGCTATCCGCCAGGACGCCAACGGACAAGAGAGAAAGTTAGCGGAATAAAGACCTTCCGTGCAAGTGCATAAGACGAATTAAAAAGAAGAATACTCAGAAGGAATATGAACTCTCAGAACGTTCGTCCCCCATTACGGCTTCTGTGTGCTATTACATTCCTCAGAATAATCAGTAGGCCTCTAGGTGAGGTAGAAATCTTGCTGATCTGCGTTTAAGCTTTACGTGACTAATTCGCTAACTAATAAATAATTGTCGTTTGCTTGGACTGAATAAATATCGGTGTCAAATAAAATCGTGAAAAAAAAAAAAAAAACTCGGCTGCACGTCCATTGGTGTACTTGACCGCATTGTATTGTGCGGGTAGGACTTGTTTTAAATGCATACTGTCTTGTCGGATCTTTATTGCGCTTTCCTTTACTGCAACACTCAAACACATGCTGTGGGAGTGCAATGTAGTTATAGGAGGGATGGCAGTTACTCCGGAGACCCTGTCGTTGAGGTGGGCCGCCGCTCTGCGCAGCTCAGACCTCGGAATCCAGATGTGGGCAGTCCAGCAAGCCCGTGAGGCGGCGTTGAGGCAGGGCCTTGATGTTCCCCCGTGGGAGACCTGAGCCCGGGTCGCGTTAAACCTTGCCGGACGTACAAGAAAGTTGTATCCATCCATCCACCCATCCTTTGCTGCAAATTCAATATTCCGCAAGTGCTCAGCGACCGAAACGCGGCACTCGGAGCGCTGTCTGCCGGCACTTTCTTTTCCACACCGCTGAGCACTCGGGTACACCAGGCTGATTAATTGCCGTGTAGGCCCCTTTCGCGGTGATCCCACGAACGCCGCCATGTTTAATCACGTGGTGACGCCTCCACTGGTTGCCTCAGCTGCCTCGGTTTCCTCGGTCTGTACAATGGACGTGCACCACGCCCCCGGTGCGGCTCAGCAAACATCTGTTTTGGCGGATATCGTAGACGGTGACTGGGTGGACGGCACCAAGCTTTAGCCACAGCTTCGGAGGACACGTAAGCGCCTTTTTAACTCATTACGCCTTGTTGAAACGTTGCGAGCACGGTATACGCTGCTGTAATACTAGAAGCGGGGCTTGAAATGTATTCCAGATTGTCCAGTGTGTTATCTTTTGAATTAAATCAGGATTGTGGTGTATTTTGCTCTTCATTTTTTTTTTAATTTGCCAAAAAATTTGAAGCAGTGGCTTGATATGTTTCGGACTGAGTAAAGTGCTTCGGTGCGGTCGCTCTCTCATTGTTTATTTTCTGCGTAATCGCTCGTGGGTGTAATCAGTCTTTTTTTTTTTTGAGTTTCAGTTTATTAATATTTAAATATAAAAAATTTGTTGCGGTAGATTTGTTCTTACCGCGCACGATTAAGGCTTGGAACGCGGATTTTCTGTACTTAGCTTGCAGCAAAGACGTATTATCGCTTGTCACTCGCTTACATTGTAACCCGTTACGAAACGTACAGCTTCGAACATTCATGTGCTGTCGGTGCAGTCGTCGCCCAATCTTCCGTGCATTGATTCCATTCGCTTATTTTCGACACGTGAGCAACAGAGTTGGCGTAAACTTGAGTGTGTGTCGGGGCGGATGCGTGTACATAACGTGCGAGGAACGTATTATGCCAAGAAACGGCGCTACTCCTGCGGTAATGGTTTCGCATTCGTGCGCTTTTCCACGCTTTCGCCTGTGGCAACCCTCGGCTCGCCGAAGGTAGCGCCATCTCGTTCCCTAGAGCTTGTCGTTCCCTAGAACTGGTCCTCGAAGAGGGTCTGTACAATGAAGGCGATGGAATTTGTGACAATTGTGACTGCATTTGGTTCCTCAGGAACCACCCAGCGCTCTCGGTTAGCGCAATATGCGCCGTCCGCCACGCGGTCCGACTATCGCGTTTTAATCGCTGAGCACCGCACATGTATGTTTTGTATGCATTCTTAGTATTGGTTATTACATTGATTATATAAACGCAACTTATTATTCATTATTGCTAATTTTCCTTCATTCTATTTTTCACTCATGTTGCATTTTGCGTTTTTAAATTTGTATCATTACTGCTTGCTGCACTGTTAGTCGTACGAATGCACTAATAACAATAGGCCCCCTTGATAATCCCTACGTTGAAACCTTTTAAAGCTCAAAAAAAAAGAAAAATGTATGCCCGTTAACATACGTGCCGCGAATAACAAACTACAACAATTGACGCCGCTATACGCCCGTTCAACAGTGTCCATTCGCACTTTATGAATGTCGCAAGAAGCTTCCGAGACTGCAACAGGTAATGGAAGAGCAGCAAATTCGTCAGTGTACCATAAAGCAGACCAGGAGCGGCATGTTCGTGCGAAATTTGGCTGCAGGTTTCATAGCTTATAGCCCACCGTGTCCGTGGAAATCGGGGTTTCTCTGGGCCATTTTGTCACGCATTCCACACTGTGGGTGTGAAACAAGCCGCAAGACACGGCTTTTCAATGTCGGGTGGCGGTCGGCTTTCGGCACGCTGTCGGAGTGCCGGGAGGCAACGAGTGACGGCGCGGCATCAGCGGCACTCGGTGGGCGCGCACGGCTCCGCTTGCTGCGTGGCGCGTTGACAGTTCGCCGACCCGCTGTTTCTCTTGGGGCTCGGAGGAGGCTTATTTTGGCGCTCACCTTGCATAACCGCGGTCTGCGTCTCTGGCGAAGATACCGTGGGAGAAAGACGGCGTCTGCATCTGTGCCTGCGGATATATCTCCTCTGCTTGTCGTGTGGCGCTGTACTAATGTGAACCGCTAAAGGAAATATATATGTATATGTATTTATGTATATATATATATATAATGTATTCGTGGCCTCGATCTACCGACCTATATGCAAGGATAAGTGTTGTCATGGGGCTGCTCTCAATGATGGCAAGTCAACTTTTTCACATCTTCAAGTAACCCACCTTTCTAAATACCGTCGAATTTTGATTTTACATATGTGTGAAATTGTTACGAGCAACAAGCGTGACTGTCACTGTGAAAGTAGTGGAAGGCCAGCACGGAGATGTTAAAGTCAGAAAGGACACTAATATCGCAAACGCGGACAGATACGTGGTAGCGCATGCGCAGAAAGGTGACAAAGGTGTGAAGAAGTCTCGACGAAGAACAGAAAATGTTTTGAGGCATCGGCTGTGGGCGGTTTATTTTTCCCATTAATTTTTTTTTCCTTTTAACATCTACGTAGGCACGCGATGTTCGCAGACGAAAAACAAAATACGGGAAGAAAGAAAGAAAGAAAGAAAGAAAGAAAGAAAGAAAGAAAGAAAGAAAGAAAGAAAGAAAGAAAGAAAGAAAGATGAAATAAAAAATTAGGTGCTTGTCTGCAGCTGCTTCCGTCCATCGGATTGCGGAGGAGGAATGCCCGCACCCTTCAGTCTGAGGACAGCGTTCCTAGCGAGGGCAACTACCGAGACCAGAGTTCGTTGCCTGTCCCTTTCTCGCTACTCCTGTCTGTGGCATTGACTTCTGGCTCCTGGGGTATATTTAGCGCTGCGTGGGACAAGGATACTCCTTGAGCATCACGTGTGCACCTGTCGTCTTGAACTTGAGCTGGTGCCGTCAAAACAAGAGCACAGAATTGTTGCGGGTGGTCTGCTGCACGGGATCGTGTCGTGCAGTCATCGACCCGCTTCGACGGCGTCGCCGCTTGATGTTGTGCTAATTAGCGTTGATATAGGGCCATAATTCTAGGACTAGATTGGCAAGCGGAGCGCTAATAGCGATATGTTGTGAATATGCGTTTAGCCAGAATATATATATATATATATATATATATATATATTCGTGTGTGTGTGTTTGTGTGCGTGTGCGTGTGCGTGTGTGTGTGTGTGTGTGTGTGTGTGTGTGTGTGTGTGTGTGCGTGTGTGCGTGTGTATCTGTTCAGGCAGACAGACAAGACTAATAATAAATATGTACAAGTAAACATTTAGGCCGAATCATCTGTTACTGGCTCAGAACTACGCAGTGACAAGTCACCTAGCTTCTAACGTGCCAGCGTTATTGAGCATTTGCATAGCATGCGCAGTGCTAGCCTTAAAAGGCGGGTATTGAGGCTGTTTGTTTGCTTGCTTGCGTGCGTGCGTGTGTTATTTGGCCGCTGCATACGTGTAAGTTCACATTATTTCAGCTGTAGTGACTAAAGCTTCTCACGAGCGAAGACGCAATTTTTTTATCCCTGTGTCCTATCTGACTGCGAACGACGTTCTGCTTGGATATGTAGCAGTCGATTTTCCAGAGACGTGCTTGATTGCATAAATGTGTGAACAAGACAGGTCTTTCTTTTTTCATCCTTAATATACCACTATCTTGAGTTCCTGTAAGGTATCCGGGGCACTTTAAATAGGGGTTATCGGCAACGATGTCATGGCAGTTAGTGCAAAGTAAGCAGTGGTATGGAAAGACTGTGCTCTAGCCGATTGTGTTCGGACGTATATGAAATAAAATATCTGCGTCTTGTCACAGGCTACGCAGATGCTAGGAATGTGCACATGCAAAATATTCTCACGTGTATAGTAAAAGTATGACCTTTCAGAATGTGATGCATGTTATGTTCAATAGGTGCTCACGTTGCCCGAGTGAAGCAGCACGCGTAGCCGAACGTGCAAGGTTGTTTCGGTAGAGAGGAAATATTTCAGATTCCTAATATATCAGGCTTTAGCCTCGCTGTGCTACGTGTCACTTGTCTTTTCTCAAAGAGGAGTGATTTACCGAGGCGTGAAATCAAACGTATATCCCGTCGCAGCCCACAAAGCCGTAATTATGCCGTCCGCCCCTTTTACCTCTCCGCGATAGTACCTGCACGGAGCGGCTCCAGGGAGCGTATTTCCATGCCGTTGGATATCGCTTGAAGGGAGTGGAGAAATACTTAAAAGAAAAAATCGTTTGTTAAAATATTCGCTCCGGCCACGCCGGAGGCCGGAAAGAAGATGTGAAGCCTAGCGCCGGTGGGTCGTAGCTACGGAGATGAATGGTTCCTGCCTTGCGGAGCTGTTTGTCACGCTCCCCTTCGAGGGTTTGCATCCGGTGGAAGAAGGCGGGCAGGAAAGGAAGAAGGTGGAAGGAAGTTGGAATAGAGTAGACGCCTGTACCACATAACTCGATATAATTAAAATCCGGAAGGGGATCGGTCTTAATGCGAGAGGGCTGGCGTGGAGTGAGGACTGTCGCTCTCATAGTCTAGCCGTGATGCGGAATATCCTTATATATGTGGAGTATACGTTCCGTCGACCGCGCACCTCAACGCAGCTCTCAGGTGGCCAGGCGGGAGGCGCCATTAATCTTCCGCAGACAATGGACTGAGCCTCCACGTTGGCCGGCGTTATCTTCAGGCGTCGCCCGCCCGTCTCGCGATCTGCAGATCACGCGAGGAAGGGACGCGAGTTTAGGTCTGCGCGTTCTCTCACCGGCTGTCGAATCGTCGCTGTCATGTAATTTATGGCTGACGCAAGGAGGTGTTGGATTAGCAAGGTCGCTTGATCTCAGCGGCCGGGTGAATTTACAACTCGAATGCGCTGAGGCGAATTTTCGTCGATGCTAACTTGTTTACGTTGCGCTAAGCACAAATGTAAGCAGTAGGTGGTTTCATTAACTAATTAATTAATAATAATTAGTTCAGACAACAGTGTAACAATATATTTGTCCAGGAAACTCATACAAAGGTAAGAATTCCTGACAGTGCATCCAACTACTTTCGAGCGCAAAGAGAAGAAAGAGAGAGAGAGAGAGAGAGAACATGCTGATCTGAAATCCTGATAAAAGTATTAAGCACTAATGGGTAAAATTTCTAAGCGCTCCTATTGCGTTTACAACGCGCAAAATGCCAACACGGATGAATAAGCACGCAATCTCTATGAATATGTGCAGGTATGCAGAATCGATTCGTGCCGGACGAATTACGATTGCACTAATTGAGGTCATAGCGCCGAATTGAAGCAAGACGACAGGAAGTGCTCTGACTATCAACTATGATGCCGATAGTTAGCGCACGCCCTGTCGTCTTTCTTGCCCCTGTCAATTGAGCGCTCTGACCTCAATTACTGCAACGAACCAACTATAGCCCAAAAATATGTACTCCTGCACTAGGTTTTGCTCATTTCTGAAATAATATTATTGCTCCTCACTTAAAGAACGTAAAAAAAAAAAAAGAAACTGTAATTCTGGACACGCCTTCGTTTGGTCGGGATCGTCGACATTATAATGGCACTCTGTAAGAGGGATACAAAGACCTTAATTAGAGCCTTGGCAACCGCCTATCTCCGAGGTGTTGTTTACTGTGAGCAGCTCATCAGCGGCGCCTTGTGTGTATGGTTGCTTGATTTCCTACGAAGTGCTTCTGGAAGATACAACGCTTTTAAAGATGAACAACTTCACTCAAGGTCTGCGCCAATTATTCCGTGGCGTGCTCCGACTGCCACTTGATCCTTTCTTTTATTTCTGCTGCCATTTCATGGTACCTTTGGCAGTGCTGTTTGTATCAATTCTCATCTTCCTTTGCAATGGCACAGAATGACACATCTGTGCGTTTTTTTAGGTTACTTCCACATCGAGCGTTTTGTTAACAGAGGACTTGCTGAATTGCCCAGGAACCCGCCCACATGGCGTTCTTATGTATGTTGCATTTTCCAGTGCGTGGATTTTGAGGCATCTCTAAGCGAAGGGCCGAGACTTCTTTTCATCAACCCTTTACGTAGCAACACTTAGCTTATATATACAAGGCAAGAACGGGTGTACCGCTGACTGCCGACGTGCTCGCTAAAAGGCGCCGCATGCAGAGACAAGGTCTCTACAAGGTTGTAAGCTAACAAAATGTCGGTGGGCCAGTCGGCATTAGCGGCCCACGATAAAACCAGAAATGAGGCAGTGCGGGGTGACATATTTCTTTCGAAGTCTGAGAAACACAGAGCAGAATTAGTTTTGAAGAAAGATTCAGAAACATGGCTGAAAGGCAACGGGTGGCTGAAGTACGTAATTATGTGTACCTCAAGAACTTGGTCACGGAATAGAGGCAGTGGTTATGAAAGTTGGAAACCAAGTACAGGATAATTGAAAGCGTAAATATACAACCACGAGTCACCAAAAAGAAAGGGAGAGGAACAGAGACAGTAGATCGGATGCAAAGAATGGAGCCAAAAAGGCCACGGAAATTTACAAAAATGGCAAGATACAAATTAGAAGGGAAAGTCTGTACAATAATACAAAGGGCAGTGCCTTGCTGTTTGGTGCCCGCACTGGCTGTCTCAGGACAGAAACATACCGGAGCAAATATTCGCAGCCGCATGGAGCATGTGGTTGCTGCACCTAAAGTCCGGAAACGACGCAGCATATCAAATGGGATGCCTAGATATTGTCCCAGCAGGACCTGTAAGAAACATCCACCTTCCAGAAGTTGATTGGAGTATTAAGTGGTCACCAGTCAAGATTAGCAAGAGACGTACGTTCAGAATATTAGTGGGGAAAAAAAGTTGGTATGAGATTGAATGAAACGGGGTCGTTGGAGGCACATGAAATTGCAGCGTATGGAGACAGAAGTTTCAATGAAGAAAGAAAATATCAAGGAGAAGATAGGCAAAATGCTAGAGTGCGTATATGTGGTAAAACGTCATCTATAGTTTAAGCAGGCTAGGTGTGTTCGTCGCCTCCTCGTTTCAAATGGGGTGGCAACAAAAATAATAATAATAATAATAATAATAATAATTATCATCATCGAAAAAAACAGCTTTATCTTTTTAACAGGCATTGCACGTCAAAGGATGTAGATGAACCGCCGTGCTCGGACGAACCCTCTACGCGGCTTCAGGTATTGGTATTTTTGATCATATAGCACAGGGGAACGACCTTTCCTCTGGTACCTACTCTGATGGCACCTACCTGCTCATGAACACATTGGAACTGAGCATAAAAAACTGAACAACACCGCTATTTGAAAGTTCGATGGTCTAATTTCACAACGTCGACACCACGAGGAATCCCCGATCCTTATGGCACTATGTTAACGAGGCAGAGCTGGCGAGACGGCTCTTAATAGCTTCATTTTCTGTACTCTAGCCTAATCCTTAGACCTTGGAGCCATCGCTCTCGTACCAAATAAGATTTCTTACCTTCATCGCTTCATGTTCTTTTGTGTTTTCACTCCTCTGCCTTAATTTGGCCACGTCAAACGCATGTGATTTATTTTACTCTAGATGACTGCTCTCAAACAGAGTCAGCCTTAATGTAATTACCTGAATAATTACACACATAAGCATAGCAGGACTTCTATAAATATATTCAGGAGCGGATAGATGTAAGCGTTTCTCTTTTTCTTTAACGTCACCTGACGCTAATTGGTATCATGTCTTTCGTTTTGCCCGTGTTTGTCACGGCCAGTGCTCTTTCAATGACGAGATGGAAAGGTAGGCCCAGAATTCACGCAAGTGGGACCGACAGTGAAAGGTGTTTCAGATCCCTTTTGAAAAAATTCGGCATTCACGTGAACCGCGCTTTTCGAGGCATAATATAGTTATAACAAAAAAAGCGAGAGCATACTAGCGAGGGAAATTTTAGAAGCTTAAACGCATGAAAAAAGTACGATCAAAAATATACGGAGACACTAGGGGCATCATGTGACTCATTTATGTATATGCTTGTACCGCTTACAATGCTTCTTGTTGGAACTTGTGACGTTACGTTAAATCGGAAACTACTCCCCCTCCCCCTTCCCCCATTTTTTTTCTTCTCACCTCTAGTCTTGCGATACTGCGCACGTCTTTGAGGTATTGCGTGTAATATATAAGCGACATTTTAATCATAATAATACAGTTGGTAGCGGCGCTCCTCTTTACTGTCCTTACTGTGTGTGTGTACTTCAGTTTACGCATGTCTTCTATCAGTCATGTTCCATCAACTACAGCCCAACAAGTAATTCTTCTACGCCAGTAGCCGTCTCTGCAAATGGGAGCATAGAAGAGACGAAGTGAGGCCGTGGCGGCCTCGTCGCTTCCTTTAGTCCATAGAGTTTCCTGCAAAAAAATTACGAGGAGGAACCCTGACGTTGTTTGTTCACGGGAGCTGCAGGCGTGGTGGTTCAGCCAGATTCGATTGCACTCCGTCCTTCTGGTTTCAAACGGCTCAACGACTTTAAAAGTTGATCATTTGCTAACATGGTATAGCGTTATTTTAAGTGCACTAGTTCGCGATGATTACGCATGGCCACAGATAATTATTGCCTTACCGTGTTTAGGAAACTGTCATCGCATGAGATGAAGCGTAATAAATAGCGCCAAGGGAACGTCTGAAGCCATAGGCACGAAGACGAGCGAAAGCTATGCACCACCCATCGTTCCGATGGTAGTCGAAGGACAGCGTGCGCCGAAGTTCCCTCTAGTAATCGCGGTAAGGAACTCCACGCCGTCGTCACCTTTTTCTTTTTTTTTTCTTCTCGCCGATGCGTGCGCGCGTGCCGCTCGACGCGTGCCAGTGTCTCGACCGCAGCTATAACGCGGAGTCTGCTCTCAGCGCGGGATGCATAATTGACGCGAGCAAGACCCATCGTCGTTCGGAGTGGTGTGTGCGAACGCAGGGGTGCGCCTCCACCCCTTCGCTCCTTTTTTTGCATGCGGCGCCTCGTGCGGACCCCTCTGACCTGTCACGTATCTCTGCAGCGCGCCTTCTCTGCCTTCCCATGAAAGGAGAGACGCGCCCACTGTCACGTGATCGCACCGGGCCTCGTGCCTGCGAGGTCACATCGCGTTTTTCTCACCTGCTCGCAAGCATCGTCGTTGTGTGCCTACTGCTTTTAGTTTGCTTCTTTACCCCCCTTCGCTCGCCTCTGTTAAAAACACGCCCGCTGTGGACGCTCGTAGCGCCTTTGCCGTGTTGCGCGCTCGTAAAGTCTGTCCGCTGACCGCAGGGGTGGTCGCGCAAGGTCGAGCCGCATTTGAGCTTGTTTTGGAGTCTGACCAAGTCTCGTCTGGTCAGTATGATGTAAACTGAGCAGGTGCCAATCCACGGTGAAGAAATATCTTTTACAAGTTTCACGTTCCGAACCCTACACGGCTGCATTTGTCTACAAACGTGAATTTTCATTAGTGTATAGTCAGTCTATAGAGTGTCTGTAGACTCAGACTTTTTATAGACTAGTCTATAAAAAGTGCATGGCCATAAAACTGTCTATAGACTTTCTGTAGGGCTGCCTTGTTTGCATTGTAATCGAGGCACCTCTGTGGAGGCGGCCGGCGCGTCAAGTTCGTGAAACGTCAAGTTTTTAATATTTCTTGCGCCTGTTTGGTTTTCTTTAGTGTGTTCTATCACAGAAAGCACGCAAGCGCATCGGTAGGTAATGATAATTTAATTCGATTGCAGTTACGCATTTACTCTTTGATCAGCTGTAATTCAATAATAACGACATTGAGCTTGGTCAGTGTTCATAAAGACATATTCATGTTGTAGAAACCCTGCATACTTCCACCAGTTTAAAGATATTCGTCTTCTAAATTTCAAAATTTATTTTATTGACATTCCACGTGGCTTCATTGCGCAGAAACACGAATGGTTTGCGAGAAAACTACCAATAGAACGTCACTGCATTTCTCCGCACCTTTGGCGGCAGGTTGTTCTAAGCTTAGAATACATATTTAGTCGGCATACATCGAGTTCCGACTGACATGTATTTAGCAAGTGTAGCACGTTTTTTCCTATCTAATTATGTAAATGGTTGCGAACAAATTTAGTAAACTATAACGTTAATTAATAATCATGGTACGATTTCTAATGTCCACCGACGCGAATGGGGTCTCACGAAAAAATAAATTGGTTCATCTCTGCTTCAATATTTTTAATAAAGGTGTAACACGGCCACTTTCGATCGTGATCGAGCCTGATCAGCATTGAAATCCTCGAGCGCTATTGGCTACGTCCCGCAGCCAACCGCGACGGAGAATTTCGATCCACAGTGGGTTCGATCGCGATGGCACCCGCATAAGACTTCCTGTCTTCGTTGAAACGCTGTATTTTTTGCATGGTGTGAAAAAAGCGCCGCAGTGGTTGTCTGGGACACGCCATGTTCCGCGTTGTAGAATCTGGTTATCCTGCTTTGGCGGAATGAAAGCTCAGTGGCATCCATATATTCTCCACTTGTGTAGTCGCTCGCTTCCTGTCTATCGCTGTCACCCTTTCCATCCCTTCTCGTCCCTCCCCCACTCTGGTGAGAGCGGCCGATTCTCAGACGTCAGTCGCGCGCCGCTATACGTGCAGCGGCGGTCAACAGGCTCTTCTGTTTTCGTTCGATCAGTCTCTTTCTCCTTTCGAATGTGCACCGTGACACTTTAGGGCTGCACGTTGCGCACGAGATGCTTTACGGGCGTGTTGAAGCGTTTTAGTTTAATGTGAGGTTTGAAGGGGGGGGGGGGGGGGCATAAGGAGTGACGACAACGCGGTTTCTCGTATTATTTGACGGCAATCGAAACAACCCATCTAGGTAAATATATAAGTGCTCGCCATTGTACAGTTTACTCGATTTGTAACGCCATTATTCTCGTGCGTCGTCGAAATATAGCTGTATACTTCCTGCGGGTGGATGTCCGCACCCATGTGTCCGTGTCAATGCGAATCTCATAAAACCTCATCGCGCGGCGCGTCCACTGCGGCTTCTGCTTGTCCTCCCATTATGTTCTCCGTTCCGCGCGGCGCCATCGTTGCCCCGTCGTGTCTCGACGAGTCGATGGCGCTAACCCGATCCTCGCTGGGGCTTCGATCTTTCGATCGCCGCCTGTGGATGCCACCTGCCGTCTTACGTTCGACTCGGCGGCCCGCACACGTGCGTGCGCGATCCGTTCCTTCCCGACTGGCTGCTGCCGTTTGCAGCGACTCGTTCCTCCGCCGTTCCCCGCCGTCCTCGTGGCGGTGTCCTTTCCCGCTGCTCGGCTCTTCTCGTTTGTTCCGGCAACGACGTACGCGCTCTCTCCCTCTCCGCTCGCAATCTCTGGCGGCGTCTGTACTTTGTCCCGCTGAGTCAATGGCTGCCCGAATGGCGCGATGCGATGGTTTCGCCCGCGTGTCCGGATAATGCGTGCTGCAGACCTGCGCTCCTTCGATTAGCGCTTCTTCCCCGCGATCTCCGGAGCGAATCGTCGCGACGCTGCCACGCAGTGCAGCCGTCCGCGGAGAAACCGTGAGGATCGTTAGCGGCTTTCACTTCTGGAGCGACGCTGTTGTAACTGACACGACTGCGACGGCGCCAAATGACGACGCTGAACAGACCGGCATTCTGGAGTGACACAGATAGATAAATGGTGAAGGGCAAAGCGGTACGCGAGTTTCGCACCTACAGAGTCTTCGGTTTCTTTATTTCCTACTAAACGGGGTGCGCCAGAAGAAAACAAATATGCAATTGGACGAACAAGCGAGCCCTCGAGGACAGGAAAATAACTTGTTTAGAGAGAGCATTCTACTTTAATATTTTTAGAGGGAATATATTTAATTACACTTTATCGTTACTTAGTGTTATTGATTGTGCTTTACCCTTGCTTCTTCATTTGTACATTGGCGCGAACTTAGTCAGCCCATTCCTTTTGTGGGGGAATTCGTCTTAATTGCCTTTGGCCTTTTAGTAAAAGTAAAAAAAAAAAGTTTTAATGCAGGTTTCTTGCATTTTCTGTCGGTTTCTTCTGAGAGTTGCATTGATGATTTACATCTGACGCGTGCATGTGCAAAACACTCCTGCCATGGAGGCCCGTATTTTTTTTAAAGTCTTTTAATCGCTCTCATGGAAATGAAGAGAAAGAAAAAGCCCCATTTATTGTGGCACACCAATCAAAGACACCATGTCATGATAAACTGGACCATACTTAAAAGACGATACTTTGTGCAAAGCTGTCGAAAATAAGGAAATGCTGCGGGTGACCAGCTGGCCAGAGGGGAATGAAGTACAAAGATGCTTTTCGAAAAGCGCCTGCATTGAAGCGAAAAGGGTGCTTTGCCGCAAGCACCCTAGTGCTGGGGCGAAAGTGTTTGTACAGTTCGCGTCCTGGCCTAAGTTGGAATTCCAGCGGAGCCCGTTATTCACACCCGCGTGTTTCCCGTTCTTTGAGATGGCGTGAATTACACCGTAGTATCTCATTCAATGTGTATTACATAGAGAGGTTGCAAAAATAAATATTTGTATAAAAGTAACAAACGAAATAAAACCCTCCAAGGAGCGTTGTTAATATTTACGGATTGGAAATGTTGAGGAAAAGTGCAATATGTCGCCGGTTTTTCCACAATGTCAAATTCCTAAACAAATGAACGATGATTACAGGGGAAGTGAATCTTTTAATTATTTAGCAGTTCCTAACTGAATGCGATGCAATAACTCGCAATAGGAAAAAATGCAAGTGTTGCATTCCGTATAGCTGACGCATAGGATTGTTGATAAAGTAGGTACATATCTGAAAATTAGAAATAAATACAAATTAACCATCGCAACTAACGAAGCATCTGTCTTATGTTCTATTTCGTTCCGTTTAATAATTGCTAGTTTTAACTTCCAAGGGGACTTTGGTGTGAATTGTGTAACACGAACGTTTGCATTTCCTGCACTTCATACCTAATCGTTGTGCTGATAAAAGGCTCCGTGACGTAGACAGCGAAGAATGCATGCTTTTTTCTTTCTTTCTCGTTGCAGGTGAGTTGGGACGAGACTTCGCCTCTTTTTCTTTTTCTTTTTTTTCTCTCTTTTTTGAAATTGAGGGATGCGACACCTGGCTGACGTGCTGATCCCGGCGTCGTGTATTTTCGTGCAAGTATGTAAATAATTTTTTCGTTATTCAGTCTACATTTGTTACTCGTGCTCTGAAATAAGGAGCTAAGTCGTCACAGAGAACACTTTTCGAAACTGCGTTGAATATTCTGCGCAGGTAAAATCTCAGCTGGCTTGGTAGAAATAAAAGGGAAGAAATATCAATTATCGCGTTCTTTTCTTCCTGTTCATTTGTAGGACTTTCTCTCCCTCTCTGTAAATATACTTCTTTTAGCCGTTCACGTAGAAAAGACTGTGAACAGGATAATTTTTAATTGTATTGTACGCATTCGGGGGGCATGGTCCATAATCTTCGACGAGGAAGACATCCTTCGAAAGTACTCGCTCTACCGAACGGCCTAGACGCCTGAATCGATCCTCTTTTCCTCAAAACTCTGCCGGCTGATGTATACGTCGTTCTTATTTTTGATCGTGATGGCGATTTTTTGGCAGTTGCTGTGTAGAGAGAGAAAGAAAAGGATGCATAGAAAGGCAGGGTGGTAGTTGCTGTGTAACAACGGTAGTCAATCAGGTGATAATTCGGAACGCAGCTCCGGCATTATAGCTGCATCTGTTATCGCGTTTTTAAGTTCCTGGACGCGAAACGTATCCCAGCGTGTTTATCCCGCTGTATATATCTCCTGTTAAGGGGCGCTGCTTCGGAACTCGTAACGGCCGTCGCATGCCGACGGGCAATTGTACGCGTGACGGAGTGTTGGTCACGGTGGACGGTGTGCCGGGCTGGCGCACTACCTACATGGAGGTGTCGCGGTAAATCATTAAGCCTTGAAAAGAAAAAAAAAAAGTGGAAAAGAGAAACTAGAAAGTGCAATACGAGAATGGCGTTGCAGCCAGGGAAAGAACTTGCGTACACGTTGAGCAGCCTAAATGTGACGAAATAAATCCGCAGACGAACGTTTTCCAAGCTTTGGCATGGGCGCGCATTGCGAATTCCATTTGGGGAATTGCTTTCGCTCTCATCGGCTCTCAGTCGTGTGGAAAGGGTTAGGTTTTTTTTTTATTTCTTGCTTGCTGTGATGAATTGTTTTCTAGCAGCCGATATATTTTCTTTGCTTTGTGCTTCATTCCGATGCTTCAAAATGAAGGGTAAGGGGGAGAGAAAGAAAAAGAAGCGCGGAAAAGTTGCGTGGGAGAATTCGACCCGCGTGCGTGGGCTGCACTTTGCATGGCTTCCTTGCTTCTTGCTTTGTCTACTCGCGAATGCCAGCAGTCACTGTCCGAAGCCGTGACGCCATCGCTTGTGCAGTGAGAAGCGATCTAATGTCCATTATTCTGCTGCTTGCTTTTTCGCAATATCGGGCAAATTCCCGAAGTCGGGCCGCTGGACCAATAAGCTGAAATAAAATTTAACAGCGCGGGTAAGGCTGTAGCAGTATGAGTGTCTGTGCCGTATGCTGCTATATTTACTTTTGGCCGGAAGTGGACATAGCGTAAAATTTGAAGTGTATACAGGGTGTGAGTTTATATATATAGCATCGAGGAGGCTGCGGTTTTCGTGTGCAGTAAGTTTACGTTCTAGTTTAATACTGGCGCTATAGCTGTCGTTTTCTTGATGTACGGGACGCTGTCGAAGCATATTTCGGGCTCGCAAAATACAAGTTCACAGCATGCATGAAACGCATTGAACGCGCCGACTCCTTTATAACGCGGTGTTTAGCTAACTTCTTTCTCTGATGCTTAGCAGGCTGCACATCATCTTTTATCAACGTCTGATAAGACGAACTGGGAATTTAATTACCCTCACTTACGCTGCGTAAAAGGGTGCATTTTGCACACAGCGGAACCGTCAGTCATGAGACGCCGCAGCAATCGGCTGGAGCCCGAGCGTATTACGCTCGCGCCAAGCACCGCCGATCTGGCTGGCTCACTTGCTGCACTGCAAGCGTGGGTGATTTGGCTGGCGCTGTCCGTGCACTCCGCTTCTTCGCTGCAGTGGCCAGAAATTGAGCAGGGGACTAGTGGCAGTCTCTGTGCTCCTTTGTGTATGTTCAACTGCAGTTCCACTGCAATGGAACAGTGGCGGGGTTTCTGTGTGCCTTCGTAATTACTGTCCCTCTTGCTTGGCCGCTGCAGTTTCGAGAACGGCCACTGGGACAAAAAGTTGGAGACAAAAGTTGGAGACAAAAAATAAGCCGCGCAGCCGAGTACGCGTTTTAATAAGGGCGCCATCTTGCTGCTCTTCGTGCCGCTGCTATTTTGCCGCACTTGCTCAGCGCGAACATTTCCTGTGTTCATTTCCTGTTTTCTGTGTTCAAAAATCTTTTATTTCTTGCTTTTTGCTTTATCATTCCATTGTTTTCTTTGCGCCAGTTCTCCGACGATGTCGTCGCGCAAAGCCTCCTGTTTCTGACAAATTTCGTTCGTCTTGCTTCCTCACTGTCACTACTAATATTCCACGGAGTGCACTAGTGTTTTAATTGAACTAGCGAGTTTCCAGTCTTTTTGCTTGTGCCTTCCCTCCTGTACGGCGGGCCACAGTCGCTGGTTTTGTAATAATGTTTCCGTGTTAACGCAGAGGAAACATTGGCAGAGGGTGCGTAACTGGAGTTCTTGCGCCAGTTAAGTACCTCTGCGATAGGTGGATGAAGTACGTCACACCTGCGGCATGCCAGGAACTTGCATTCTTACTTGTCATTTTCCTTCGTAGAATAACTCTGCTGGTAAATTTGTAAATGGAGCCCGTTTGCTTTCTAGAAAGCACCCGCAGAACTTATTCATTGAGCCGCTCTCGGGCGCCCACACTGAGGCCGCTGGGCTCGTTGGATCATCGTAATTTTCGTGGCTTACCCATTCCCGAAGCCGGAGTCATCCATCTTCGTCGTCATGTGCTTTTTGAGTGACAGAGTAACCTTCCGTTGCGCGCTAATCAAACCAGAGCAGGACCGCGCTTGCTTTTCGGCAAGTAGAATCATATTTGCTCGAATCATGGAAGTAGCAAAAAGTCGACATTTATTATAGCGTTGTCCCGCCTTCCTTTTGTGAACGTCATGCTGCACAGCTTCCCGTGTGCGCGCAGCTAGTGCTCTTTCTCCTCTCTTTCTCTCATCGCGCCCTTTCATCGCTTTCCTCCAATAGAGTGTAGCAAATTGGACTGGCATCTCTCATGGCCGTACTTGGGATTCGAGCGGATCCCGAACCTTAGGACTCTGTTTGCCGCGGCTATACCTTATAGGGTCAAAGAATGTCGAATAAGAATGCTATAGAGCTATGGTACTTTAAAGCGGCGAAACCTTGACACCTCTTTGCTTTTTTGGTTCTGAGTCAGGAAACAGGTGTGCATGTAACTAACGCAGCCAAGCGGCACTCCTTCGCCCGGGCTACGGACGCCCGTCATTTGTCACGGCGCTGTGATGCATAGTCAGCCCTAATGGAGATCCACGCGCTGTGCGCAAACATCCCTGGTCTCCACTGCCGCTTGCAAGGCACCGCTGCGCCTGGCGCCCGCGCGTAGGCAGCTTACGAATTTCACTCTCTTCCTCTCTTCATCGGGCGCTGTCTCGTGCATTTTTACGCACCAAAATCCCTGCCCGTGGATGTTTACGGCGCGCCTCGCATCACCCCCCACCCCTCCAGAATGCACGCTGCGAGCGCCGCCCAGCCGCTTTTGCGTGTCGCACCCTTTCCCCCACTCACCGTAGTCTGCTTCGCTCGCGGCATTGCGCAGAGTTTCGGGGACCTGAGCCGCGTTATCAACGCTGACATGGCGCGCGGCGAGCTTATTCGTTACTGGAATAAGGTCGTTAGGGCTAGGCGGATTGCGAGCACTCCTCTTCCTTCCGAGCGTCCGTCCGCGATTTCAGGGCTCGGGATGCGCCGGTTGTGAGCGGGACCGTACGAGGGCTGGGGCGCTTTTCTCCCGGCTGGAAGAAAGAAGACTGAGGAGGCGTTTTAATTTGGCCGACCACGTCGAGTGCTTTATCACGATGTGCGGGATGCATTGTTATGGCGTTGTGCGGGTGGCAGTGTTTTTCAGTAGTGCTTCGCACTTCATTAATGCATTACTTCTGCAGTCTGGTTAAACCCGTCGTCTCGTACGGCCTAATATGAAAACGTGAAGTCTGAGGACGCTTGTCGAGGCATGCAGGCTCTCGTTAATGGTTGCGAGTTAGGATGCTAGAGCTTTGTTTCATCGGCAACTCCTGTAGTTGTGTTACGTGCACATCACAGCGTGGTAATCAGACGATGCTATACGTGAAAAGCCCTCGATCTTCTCAAAACGAGAGTCGGTTACTTATTATGCCCAATATGGTCGTATACTGCGTAAAAAGATTCTACTCCCCGAGCAAAGGCAAGATTTGCGTATACGTTTTCGTAAACTCGATCAAATTCACCGCATCGTTTCTTTCAGGTGTGCGCGGGGTCAGTCGACGGCAAATTAATTAAAATGGCTGCGTACTGTTGCTTTATGGTGCCGGAAGAACAGTCCGTGTAGCGGAGAGCTCCCAATGAATTTTGACCCCCACGGGTTCCTTAACGGTGCATCTAACTCTAAGTACCCGAGCGTTTTCTGATTTTTGCCCACTTGGAAAGGCGGCCGCCCCGGCCGTTGTGCCACTAAACTACCGGCCACTAAACTACCGCGGCGGATAGTGTAGGTATATCTTAAAGAATACAGTGTAGTATAGCAGGAAAATTTCTGCTTTGATGTTCTGCAGCGCCGTTATGTTCCTTTGTTCTAATTCTTCCATTTCTATGTTTCTGTCTCCTCCTACTTTCTGAAGAGTAGCTAGGCGCTGTGCCCCTTCCTATGGCAGTTGCCCGCCTGCTCCTCGCTTTCTGTTTCCAGTCAAGTGTATATATGTTTTCAAAACAAATAATAAGAATTTCTGGTACTCTACCTAATGTCATAGGTTGTATGTATATAAGCGCAAAAGCCTGAGCTTACTTATGCGTGTGTATCTCGGGAGGATGGGTGACAAGTAATTCCCGGAGGAAAAAGAACAAACAAAAGCTTTTTTTTTTTTTTGTGGTCTAGTGCGCTTGGAAAGGAAAAACGTTGAGAAATTGATGTCCACGCACATGTGGCTGTCAGGAGTTCGAACAGCGACTCACCATCCCGTGTACGTGGGTCGATTATTATGAAGGATAAACAAATATTCCCCCAGCTCAGCGACGACGCCGCACCAGCCCGACAGCGCAGGTACGCGTCGGCGTCTGTCAGGAGCAGCCGGTCCTGTTTGCAGGCGCGCGGAAACAACATCGCGTGAGCGTGACATTTCGCGCACTCTGTCGCATCGCTGTCGCCTCTCGTGTTCTGCGTGGCTGATTCTTTCGCGGAGACAGATGGCATGCTCGAACCCAGAAAAATAGTACGTAAGAACATTTGCTGGATTATATACGCGCGTTTGTTTTCGTTCGTAATAGATACAAATTCGGGTGCGCAACCGAGGAAGGAGCATTTGTAGTGTTTTTTCGTACTTTTTTGTCGCTTGTTCTTTCACTTGTAACTTTCATGCTTATCCTTGTATTTTCCTCTCACGAATCGCTGTATGATGCTCATAACGAGATATTTGTTCCGTGCGTGCTTCATACCGCTACTGGCCTGCGGGAGTTACCCATCAGTAACTGTCATGTGTCCTTGAATGCTACTGCCTGGCTTATGCTGTAATGCCACGTGTTTCAGCAGCGAATCTCCTGTGGTGTAAAATTTACGCACCAATCGCTCCCTGAACTGTCCACCTTGCCTTTATTCCAGTGCGGCGAACGCTTTTGCATGGCCAGCCAACTTCTGTGCGCTGTTTTCTTGTATCTTTTTTAGGTGAGCGCCGCTCCGGTAGAAAATAGTTCACTTCAATGGAGACCGCGAAAGTTGACGCGTGCCTGCTCACGTGCGTGTGCGTCGTGATCTTTTTTTTTTTTTATTGTTCCATCATCTTTTCATCGTTTTCCTGACTGCTTGTACTGGGTTGCAAATTGAAATTTGCTGCGGTTATTACATTTGTCTTTCCTTCGCGTTATTTTGTTTCTCTGCCTCTTTCTATCTAATTTTTCTTTCATCTTTTCTCGATCGCTATGGGCCGTATGTCGGCTCGACTTAGTGTTGTCTTGGTTCAGCAGCACAGGCTGGTTGAAGGTGTCTTGTTTGCTTGGCCTGTCCTGACTTGTTCAGCCATGCAATGTCCTTAAATTAACACTCTCCACTTCTCTCGCCGTTTAATACGCGCTGACCGCGGTAACAGTCGTAGGGTAACGTAAGGTCGCCGTGGGCCATCTCTTCCATTGGAAATAAATCGGACTCCGCGAGAAGTTTCTTCCTTTCTACATCTTGGCTGCTGCTGCAACGGCAGGCTGCAGCGTGGTCGTCAGCCTCTGCTGCCCTGGGTCCGAGGCTGCTCTTTTATTTCTGTCCTACGTGAGTTCGGAGGAAAAGAAGCGGCTTTAATCAACGGACTTCTGACCCGGGTTTTAATTAATTGACGTCTCTGGGCGGGGGAACCGTCTTGAAAAAAAAAAGAAAGAAAAAGAGCAACTCAGAACAACGTAAAAGAAGCCGTGCCATTGTATACGTTCGTGTGCCGTGGAAACCGGGGCTGTGTTCCTCGTTCAATTCCGATTCCTTTGCTCTAGCACGTGTGTTTGTTCGGTCGGGACGTCGTCCTATCGCGGCCTGAGGTTTGCGATTGTTTGCCCTCTCGGATTGTCGCTTTCTGCCGGGCTTTGTGCCATAGAAAGGCGGCTCTGCCGGCAGCGAGTCGGTCGTCCAGGCTTCGTGGAGGCGGCTTTTACAGGAAGGAAAGGTCAAAGGCTTTCGTAGAGGTGCGCATCACGAACTTCTTTGGCCTGATGATTTGGGTGAGACGTAATTAAATGGTGAGAGAAGCTTGCTCTACTTTCTCGATTTCGGGCCCTATAACGTAAAACTATTTCGATGTGTTTTTATTCGAATCTCCTGACGTCAAACTTACGTAACCACCGACGCAAGCATCGGGCGGTAACCCGCAGCGTTGCTTGAAACGCCCAATGAAACGCGCCTCTAGTTTAGAGGCTGTCACTTTTTCTTGCTTTCAAAGCGAATGGCATTGTCTACATTGAGCAGTTTTTGGTATCTGGTTGGCTGACAAGAGGCGTGGAGTGCGCTCAAGGGGAGGTAGTTTCGATGGGGGCAGCCAACACAGTGAAAGTAGATAACCGGATGACGAGGGTGGTGCCGGCGTTTGCGATTGGTCCGCTTCCCTTTACATAGCTTGCGCTGACTGGTCGAAAATCGCGGTGGTGTGAACTGAAAGTTAAAAATGCCGTTAAAACGGATCCTCAGCTAAGAAGAGTTGGCGGAGCGATGTCGTATGCGTGCCGAAGGGTCTTGATAACGTTATACTGCCACGCAGCTTTGTTTTATTTTATGCGAATACATGCTCTTAGGCAACTCCGAGTAGCCAGTGCCAGAGCGATCGGTAGGCAGCCATCTTCTATTCCTTTCGAAATGGGTCAGTCTCCGGCTATTCAGAAAAAAAAAAAAAAAAGATCAGTTTTGTGCGGCATGTAATGCGTCTTTAATGTTCTGAGTTATGGCGGTTTTGTGACGTCGCTTGACAGACAGGCGAAGTGGGCGCACCCCGAAAATGTTTGACCAATGGCAATCGGTCACACGACGCCTGTTTCGCTAATGGCGAAAAAGGCGTCGAATAAGAAATTATTATTTTTCTTTCATCCGGTTTCATCGTGCATAATCACTATGCACACATATCAGATGGGGCGTTTTCGTGGTTTTCGTGACGTCGCGTGAAATAGGGCTGGTGTCCTATAACGTGAAACTATTCCAATCTGTTTTTATTCCAATATGCTGACGTCAAATTTACGTAACCACCGACGCAAGCATCGGGCGGTAACATGCAGCGTTGTTTGAAAAGCGCAATCAAACGCGGTCATCGTTTTTATGCTTTTAAAGCGAATAACATCGCCTACATCAAGCAGATTTCCTTATCGAATTAGCTGCCAAGAGGGGAGGAGCACGCTCAAGTGAAGAGGGCTTCGCTGGGGCCAAGCCATCGTAGTGAATGTAGATAACCGGCTGAAGAGAGTGGTCCAGGCGTTTGTGATTGATCCGCTTCCCCTTAGTTAGCTTGCGGTACGTAGCTGGTAGAAAATCGTGGCGGCGTGCAACGAGACGTTAAAAATGCCGCCAGAACGGATCCTCAGCAAAGAAGAGTTAACAGAGTGATGTCGCATACGTGCCGAAAGGGCTAGATAACGTTATAATGCCACGGAAAAATGTTTATTATACGCAGATAAATCCATGCGCCGTGGCGGCTCCGAGTGCCATATCGATCGGCGGGCAGCCTTATTCTATTCATTTCGTAAAGGGGCAGTCGCGGGCTATTCATTAAAAAAAAAATCAGCCTTGTTCGACATATTAGTGCGTCCACGTCACTTTGACGCTATGACTTTTCGCGGTTTTGTGGCATCGCGGAACAGACAGGCCAAGTGAGCGCAGCCCGAAAACGTTTGATCAATGGCGGAGTGTTATGGCGCAAAAGGCGTCGAATAAGAAATAACTGTTCTTTTTTATTTGGTTCGGTCTGATCATGCATAATCAGTGTGCACACATCCTATCAGATGGGGCGGGCGTTTTCTCAGTTTTCAAGATGTCGCATGAGAAACAGGCGAACTGGGAGTGACCCGAAAATGTTTTGATCAGTCTTGGAGGGCTGATTGCAGAATTGGAATGGAAAAGTTTGGAATAGCTTTACGTTATAGCGCCCCTGGTGTGTGAAACATAGCAGTAAAATAATTTTGTCAGCAACAGCTGAGAAAAATGTCATATATTAATCACCCGTGTCAACACTAAAATGCCGAATATTGTTAAGTGTAGCCCATCATTTCGCCATCATATATGAAAGCTCTACTAGGAGTTAGTCACAACGCTGAACACTGACGCATTCAGCCCTGTAAAATCTTAAATAATTGTGTTTTCCGCTGGAGTGTACCCTACGTCATTGTCATTTAACTGCGTAATTATTGAGACTATCAAACTTTGCCTGTTTGGCTGCAGCATACATTGTTGTTAATTTGTTCAAGGAAACCCCCTTGTTCTCGTTGTCTGTTTTGGCAGTGTATCTGCAAGGGTGAACTGAAGATGTTTCCATCTTCCGTTATTTTATTTACTTGATGTAGTACAGTTGGCACCTGTGAAATAAAAGGAAGAAAGAAGACAGTAAAGGAGCATAATTGTAATTGAACATAATTGTTGTTTTTGCTGCCAGTTATATGAAAAGTGACTTCGAAAGCGCCGAGACCCGAAGAATAAAATCCGGCATTGCTTGATATAATCTTCTCTTTTTCTTTTTTTTTTCTCTTTCCACACATTCTGTTGTTGCGGAATGCGGGAAAATAAGAAAGGCAAGGATTGATAGAAAGATGGGGATATTGGGGGCACCTGGTGCTTCTGAACGTGAAAAGGTGCAGCGTCTCATGTCGACTGCAACCACAATAGCGCAGTGCAACTTGCTAGCTTCACGTTATGTGACCACGCAAGAAGACATGTGCATTTATATACGTAGTCAGCGCCGTTGTTTGTTATGAGGAAGAATTTCATGGCTATACGTGCTTCCGTAGACGGGACAAAGTTCTAGCCTTTCTTTTTTAACATATCAGTCTACTTTCTATATAGAACTGAAAAAGAAGAAAATATAATAGCAGCGTCAGGTGGTACACACAGAGTACAAGTAAAGAGGACGTTTTACGCGCACGAGTGCACATACTCTAACCCTTCGGTGCCGTGCCTATAGGCTTGAACAAAACTCCGCTTTTACACGGTGTATGTCGTATAACCTTTTTTGTCCCGACAAGCTGCCGGCACAGATTACCGTCGCTGCTGTTGTGCGCGTCTGTTAAGGCCGTGACTGTCCCAGGGCCGCTGACGCGCATGGCTGCACGAGCGTCCAGCACACCGATAGCCCCGGTCATTGTGCCTTATCGAGCCGCCGAGCTCTTTTTTTCTTTTTTTCTTTTTTCACTCGCTGCGTCGAATACCGATCGCAGCCGAAGCCGTGCGCCGCTCACGCCAGGGCGTCGTCTCTGGTGCGTGGCTCGGCTCGTCGGAAGGAACCCGGCCAGCCGCCGAAGCGGTTGCCCCGAGCTCGCGTGCACGGTCGCCATCAGTACGGGAGCAGACGGGAACTTTAACAGACGCTCTAAATAACGGCTACTTGGGTGCCCGTCGGCGCGCGCGCGTGTGTTTGTGCGCCTTTGTATCTGTCTCGGAGTGTTCCTTATGTCGTCCTCTTGCAACAAAGCCACTTCCTGTCGCGAAGCTTTCGAAATTTGGTTTGCATTTCTTTTTTCTTGGCTCTAAGCCTATTGCCGTTTTCGACTGTGATTTTCGAAGAAAATGTATGGGGAGTATGTAGAAGCTACTCGGCAAGAAAGGAATCTTTCTTTTGTCTTGTACGCGTATACTATAGCTGTCGCACTTAAGAGGAAGCTTTAGCTCGGGTGCTCCTATGTAAGTAAATGTAAAAGGAGAATTCTTTTTTCTCGGCAAGCAGTGCACCGAATTTGGCGAGGTTTGTTGCATTTAAAAGAAAAACTTAAAATCTAGTGTGGTTTCGAATTCTTGATTTAGGCCGTCATTTTTTTATTAAAAAGCAGTAAAAATGGAAAATTTTCAGCAAATGAAACCATCAAATTTACAACTCTGTAACTTGGCAATGAATGGTGATATCACAATTATGTGAACGGCATCTAATAGTACATCTAAAGCGGAAAAAATTGATATGCTACACATGGATTTCAAGAAATTTAGTAATATGGCAATACAGCTTTTGCAGAACCATTGTACACAACGTAACAAATTCACATAAGATGTAAAATCGCATACCAAATTTTTCTGCTTTCAATGATCTAGTGGATGCCGTTTACAGAACCGCGATATCTGTTCTTCATGCAGAGCTATTAATTTGTAAACTTCGTGTTTCTATATTTTTCAGACTTTCGCATTTGTTAAAATCTTTTCGACAAAACTAAGGCCCTAAATCGAAATTCCGCTTCCAACAGTCACTAGAATTTGACTTTCTCTCTCAAATGCAACAAAATTCATTAAAATCGATCCAGTGGTTATCTAAAAAAAAAAAAAAACCGTTCTTGCGTTTTACACGTATTTGAATAGGCCGCATCGGAGTTGGGTCCGAGCTTAAGCTTCCTCTTAACACGAATGATTTACAGACACAACAGATGGCAAAACATCATAGCGTGAAGTTTTCCTATGACTCTTTTGAAATTATTTGGCTGTCGACATCTTATTTAGGACCTATGAGATTTTCAGTTTTCCGACGAAGAAACTTACTGATGGAACTCTTGCGATTTTTCGAATTCATAAGAAAACTATGCATAGTGTGGAAGGTTTGAACACGCAAAGGCAGGGATATTTTCTCTCAGAAGGGTACCCTGATGTGATGGGAGACGATAGAGAAGACAGCTGTACGTGTCAGTTGCCCTTCAATGCGAATCGCCATTAATCACTCACTACAGGCACACAATGCGAAAATACGGAATAAAAGGGATTTATTACACAAAGGTTTGTGAGTAATGATCACTGATGTATACGCTGCAGTGAGTCTATATTAATGGTTTTTTTTTTTTTCAAGAACAGCCCTCACCTTATGTGGAGGAGCCATAAAGCGAGATCGGAGCGTCTTTAAGCGCACTCTATTCTAGCAGATCCCGCAGTCGACACGTCGCGCAGCTCACTTGGCGCGACATGCGGTACGATGAGACGCATAGCTGTACACGGGATTCACGTAGCTCCTCTCCGTGTCTTTCCTCGGAGCGGTGTCTATAGTCGCCGTGTGCGACAGCTATACTACAGAACAGGCTCGATTATTGCGTGTCTTCGATGTAGAACGCTATAATTACGCTTCGACTTCGCGTTAAATCACACCCAGGTGAACCAGGAGCTTTCATTCTTCCAGTCTAGGTCACAGTGCCAGCTTGGGAATAATAACCGTTGCATTGCATTCGTCCATGCAATCATCCGTTCTTGGCGGCAATGGCTGCGGCGAAATGTGGCGTACATCGGACATCAAGAACGCCCAACTCCGCATATATTTGGTGCTGCGAAAGAAAAAATGACAACACCTGGCTGGCGCACTTTCTTAAAGCGATGCACTTCAACGACGTGCACATAGTCGTTTGCAAAGATTGTGCTTTCGTCGCGTGTGCCGGAGAGACCGAAGCCGTCGTCGCGTCGACCGGTGTCGAAGCGCTGTCGTCGCAGCAGCGCCTGGCGACGACACGTGCTCCTCGTCAGGCTGTGCGTCGCCGCCTTCCATCCGGTCCAAACACGGCGTTGACGCTGGGCGGTCCTGCGCAGAATCCGACGCTGTTTAAAGTATGGCATCGCTCCTTTTCCCCGAGACGGCGGAAGAGACGGCGTCCGAGGGGGGTAAAATGCGTGAGCGCTATTTTGAGGTGACATCCCGAGAGGCGGGCTCAATGGATCGCTTGCGGCTTCTCGCTGCGAACCGCTGAATTAAGGCTGGCAGCAGGCGCGCAATCCCTGCCGAGAAATGACGGCTCGCCGTGCTTCCTTCCTGCGAGAATATATATATATATATATATATATATATATATATATATATATATATATATATATATATATATATATATATATATATATATATATATATATATATATATATAAAGAAAGATATAAGCAGAAGGGCCGGAGTAATGAACGCCGTACGTCGGTTTCAGCTCAAACCGCAGGACGGGAAACTTACGCCTGCTGCCAAATGGTGCTGAGGACCAACCGTAGGGGCTTCGCCGTAGTGCAGAGCTGTAGTAATGCGCATAGACGTGTCCTTCTCTGTCTTCGACCGTACCTCAGCTCGAGTTCGCAACTGTCGCGACGCCGTTCGACGTGTTTTGAGGACACGCACGCTAGAAGCTGTGCGTATCGCGGGTATCGACGGCCAGCTGGGAGTGCGAGGAAGCCGTCGGGATTCCTGCGAACGCGCGGCGGAGTAAATGACGTGTGTGCGTGCCCCCTGTGCGCTTGCTATGCCCGCGCAAATGTCTGAGTGCGCGGAGGCAAGCGGCACAGCAACGTCGCCCGAGGTTATATTTAGGACTTCGTAAGGGCGAGCACAAAGACGCGCTCGGTAAAGCACAGTCGCCGCCCTGCCCGCTGCCTTGAACTTGAGATCGGCACGTGGGAATGGCTGCGGGCGGAGCCTTACGGCACGTCCGTCACCGCGCTTGACTGCGTCGGAATGCGATTGCGCGGAACGCGGCGCAATGCCCGCTGTTTGGCCCAGCCAGAAGGTACGTCGACGTGGGACAGGAGAGACGGCAAAAGCGCCACCACGCGGAACGACAAACATGGCGCGCGCGCGGTGTCGCTTGTCCCCGAAGAGAGATAGATAGATATACGGGCGTGCCAGTATGTGTCGCATGACTGCACTAAAAGCGTACGCAGCTCGCCCGGTCCTCCTCTGGGATTTGTGCTTTTTTTTTTTCCCGTGACTTCACGCTTGCTCGACGGAAGGAGCACACACAGACCCATTCAATGGCATCGGTCGATGTAATTTGAGTTCGCAAGCATTTTTCTCGAATCATGTTTTTGTTACCTCTGCAGTTAGAAAGAAAAGGTTTGAAAGATGGCAAAATAACACAAAATGGGCCAAGCTGTCGAGCGACAGCTCCGTGCTGTTGTTATGTCGCTCGGAGAGCAGTGCGTGCATGCAAACGGCTAGCCTAAAGAACAATGCCACTCATATTACAGCGGCGCATAATTACGAGGTGTAAACCAAAGAAACAATGAAGCAAGAGGGAACATAGGGGAAAATAATTTTTATGTTTAATTGTAATGTAGAAATAATGAGCAAAATTAAAGTGAACGAGAAGGCAACTTATCGCAAGTGAGAGGCGAACCTATAGATTCCCCATTCCGCGTGCGGTAATTTACCAACCGAGCTACCTCGGCGGCCGTCCTCCCGTCGGTTTTCTTAGGTATATTGTATGCGTACTTGAGCTAGCCCTAGTAGCCTCAGCCAGCGCCACTTATGACCATGGAGGTGGTCGTGGAACGCCCCTTTTTTACCGCAGGCGTTACGTGTAGTACATGAACTTAAGAACACGGAACTGGTTTATTAACCCCGCTATACTACATCATGACATCAAGGCTGTCAAAATCATTACGCTCCCCATGAGCGGGAACATTGAGGGGAACCGAGGGGCTTGATTTTCTGTTAGTTACAACCATATGAAGTAAATATATAATGACCGTCTTTTGATCGTCAATGATTATCATTGACAAGGACTTCATTGTTTGTTTGCTTCACATGGTTGCAACTAACAAGAAATCGAGAAATCCGGTTATTGTGCTTGCTCGCAGCAGTGTTTAACGGCATAAAATAATGTAAGAGAGAGAGACAAGAAAAACAGAAGGGAGGAAACGCAGGGAGATTAACCAGACGCACGTCCGCTTTGCCTTAAAAAGGAAAAGTCCGCAGACGTTCCAAGGAACTTGGTTAAGAAGAAACATTGCGGCAGGGTAACAACGATGATTATAGCAAGTTATCCGTCGAGGAGACAAATTACTTGGACAATTACGCACGCACGCGCACAGAGAGATGAGGCAGGGCAGCTGCTTTTATTTTCAAACAACAAGTTGATAGGAACTTCGCAAGAATCTTTTAGCAGCATCGGCATAACAGAAAACTGCCACGATCATCATCGACAGGAACATGAAGACGTGTAGCGAACGGGTGACGCTGCGTTTAACAGTCAGCGTCATATGTAACAGCATGCGGGGAAGCGTTCACATGTGCATTCTCGCCAGTGCCTTAATTGCAGCTAATGGTTAGAAAAAAAAAATAACGTGATTAATACTTGTATCATGCATGTTAGCAAATATAATGTACTGGCGTAAGGCTACCATTATGCAGACTTTACCGACAAAAGCTGGCTCGCCTGCTTCGCCTACTTCAGATTGAAAAATTCGAGTACAGAGGCAGATAGAGAGACTTGCTACAAGATTGAAAGAGGGGAAACAGGCTCAATAAAAATATTCTTTATGACAGATAGCACAGTTCTTTCACATAAGATATATTACTAGAAACGACAGACATTCCTTGAACGATAAATTTTTGTGTGATCTTTTTTTTAACTGATAAAGACGAACTTTTTGATTATTTGCTTTGGGGACATTTCCTAATAGCATAATTGAAGCTGAGCCCTGATGAAATCGTGCCCATTTAGAAAAAAGAAAGTGCAACAGATCCAACGAGTTGGAATCTATGACAGCGAAGTTTTGTGCGAGTGCATAAATAGTCGAAGCGCGAGTTTGTCTTTATTGAATGTCCGCACAAAGGGACACGGAAGGCCTTATTCAGGCATTGTAGGGAGGATAATGCAATGTTGCCTGCGCTGCTGCAGATGCGCGAAGGCGAGCTTTCTTGTTCTTTTCTTTCCACCGCACGGGCGGCGCCGCCGCTACCGCGGATGCATAAACGGATGCATGGAGGCATGCGCCATACTGTGGTGGTGCAAGGAAACCAGCAGCGCGCGCGCGGCGCGCGTGCTCTGCTGTGATTGGTTGGCTTATTCGGCAAGGGAACAGCCAGGCTAAAGCCCCTTAAACTTCGTAAAGTAGTGCCACGCTTTGAAGAATGCCGCTTCCTCCTCCAGCGCTCTGGCCGAAGCCGACGCCGCGTCGCTATTGGCGTAATGGCATCACGTGGCCCCTTGCGCCGGCTTCGTTTGTTTACAGTCGCGCTTCAGTGCCATCTTTGCTCGAGAAGCGGCGCTTGTTGGCGGCATTCCTTCCGTTCCTATTCTGTGTTGTTTTGATCTTGTGAACACCTTGAAGGATGTTTTGTGGCAAGTGCAACGTCGCTTCACGTCATTTCCTGTTACCATGACCTGCTGCGCGTTTGGATGCCAATATAGTTTTAGCAAAGGCAAGAATATGTTCGCGATACCGTCCGGTAAGCGCAACGGGTTAAGAAGAAAGACATGGCTTCACCGAATCGGGAGGGAGAACTTCCGACCAACTTCCTCCGCGCAACTATGTGATGTAAGTTGTGGCTCTCTCAGAGTATTGTATGTGCCAGGCTTGCGTATTGTGCTGCGGGCAATAACGTAGTAGATATTGCACAGTTCACTGTGCATGTTGTCATTTGTACGCACGCTTTAATATGATTTTTACGCAACGTCTGCTTTGCTTATATGCGCACTACGTGGTCGTGTTAGTCATATTTGGTGCGCTTAATCGTTTTGAACGCCAACCGGCTGGAGTTCGCGGGCACGCGAGGTTGCGTGCGATAACGTGATTACGAAATTTTTAAGATTCAGCGCAGTCCTTTTGATAAAATTTCAGTCTCGATCATGAAAGCGCCTCAGGAGAGCAACTCTCTGCCTTTTGTGGTTACTTAATTACTAGCCTTCTTTAGATAGGCTAGCTTTGTTTGCCACATTTGTTCGTGTTCCTCGTTGGCGGTCGCCCGGTGGATTTGCGATACAGAGGCACCGATGAAAAGCGTGCGTGCTCTCCCGAAACCGTGTTACGCGGTGCGTTCGTCGTCGAGCGACCGCATCATCGGTAATTGAGACGTATGTGCTAATTCGCGTGAGCTTTAAAGTGCGCGAAGCTTAAGATGCGGCGGTGGAGCACTCGCAAAGAAAACGTGCGGTCGCCCGCCCGTTCCCTGGCTGGTTTAGTCGTCGTTCGTGCTTAGTCGTTTGCTCGTTCGTGCTTAGTCGTTTGCTCGTTCGTTCGCACGCTCGTTTAGTCGTTTGCTCGCTCGTTTAGTTCGCGCGCTCATATAGTCGTTCGCTTGCTCGTCTATGCCACTATTATAGTTTCTACAGTCACTATGCCTAATTGAGACGCGCTTGCTGTAGGACTCTTGCTGGTGCGTTTATTTACGCTATGAGACAATAAATGGTGCACACGCACTTGTGACTGCAAAGGCAAATCTGTCATGCATCTATGTGAAAATAAACTGTTAACTTGCAACTCGAATGCCGTTTCATATCATTTTAACCTATGGATAAAACATTTCACTTGCCGCAATTTCGGCCGCGTCATGGCGGGGGGATTCTTTGCGCGATCATGACTTCACTAATAAAGTCATGTCTCGCAAATGTTACTTCGAAGGGAGTACAAACGTCCTCAATGCATGCACCTCAGTGCAACTCGGTTCGCGACAAGTACGTCACTTAGTAAACGGACGAACCAACGCACGATGAACTGCTATTCGTGATAAGTCATTAACCTGAAAAAATTACTGAAGGCCACAGTGGTCTTGTTTGAGATTGAGTCAAGCATTGTTATCGCGCTCCCGCTTCGCGCACGAATGCTAAAAACTCATTTTATTTTCTTGTGTATGCACAGTCCCGACTCGATGATCGGCCGCGGTATTTCTGTCGGCGTTGATACACGAGAAGCATAATAGCACCAGCGCCCACCTCTGAGGCTTTGCGCGCGCTTAGATTGGCAAGCACGCACGTTGGCGGCACTGCAGCTTGTAATACACTTTCGAACCTCCAGAGCAGTGATCTCCGTCAGCCTTTGTACGTCATAGCTGATACGCGCCGCGAATTGACATGGTAAGGGCGGCGCGGATTCTTTAGGCTGAGGGCTTGCTGGAAGCCAAGAGGTTGTCATTCGATGGTAAACGTGTTATTTACAACCATTCGCAACAAGATCTTGCGACACGCCCTAGACAAATGTTGCGTACCTAATTGTAGGGCACGCGATACATTCGCAGTCGTCAACGCACAGCGTTAACACTCCTTCAGATACTTTTTCAAGAAATGGTAATCAAAAAATGAAACAAAAGCTGTCGTTACCGAATTTGTATAAGCATCCGACTAGAAATTCTATGCTGTACACGAAGTTACGCGGAGCTGGAAAGCCAACGTGAACGCCTAAAGAGCACTGCCTTGCTATGCGTGCATTCACTCTGCGAAAGGTCGTCTGCTGCGCTCGAGCAATGTAGGTGGCGCCACGGTTGAGGAGGGAGCACGAAAGAGAGGAGAAACGAGGAGGAGTGAAGGCGGAGGAGGAGAGTGGCACTACTTTACGAAGTTTCAGGGGCTTTAAGCCAGGCCGCAGCGCCCACGTTCGCGAAACCCGGCGCCCTTTTAATACGGCCTCAAATTCTGCGACGAAGTGCACCTATTAGCACTTATAAGCACTGTGGAAAGATGCAGTTTTCAGAAGTGTTAACTTGAATACATTTAGCCGCAGATTTCGTGGACCTAATTCTCGAGACTGGTTCTAAGCTCAGCAATCTTGCTAAATATCGGCTTCGATTCTGCAATTGGGACATGTGCCCAAATATATATAAGGAAAGTGTTAAATCATGACACTTTGTTAATTAATAACATCGTACTGGTGTCTTTTTTTTTTAGAAGTTGCTTCGTTGTTTCTTGAAAGCTGAATTAGAACCGTCTGATGTTTCTTACGGACAGCAGGCATGCATTCACAGTAATTTCTGGAGGCGGCATTTGAGCTGCCGCGTCACATTTAATTAATTACCGCCTTTCAACGGTCGAGCCGACGTTAGGCTTCAAGCCGACAGATATGTATTGCATGCCCAACAATGAGTGGCCTCTCTATGGAGGCATTGAGGCCCAGCAGGGCTTTGAAGGGGGCCTATTCCCACTTGTCGATATTTCATAGGCGCGCTCATTTTGTGCGTCGCAGTGCTTCCGATGAGTCATTGGCCACGCAATGCCGACAGCGCACCCATCGATTTCGAGCGCCGTGGAAAGTTGCTGGGCGCAGCTTTTGGAATATCGCTGAATTGAACGCTTGACTTACGCTCACTCCTCGTCGTGACGCAAAGTTGGCAAATTGTGGACAATAACAAACCGTTGGTACCAGGGAATGAGAAGCACCTAGTGAGTGTAAACGTTCGCTCTCAAAGCCCTCTTGTCACGCAATATTTCGATCTTTTGGCTGCCATACGTGGCTTCCAGAAAGCACGAAAGCAGGAAGCATCACTGCTCTGTTGTCGCCATACCTTTTTGATTCTGTTCGATCTTTGTTTACTTGTTTGGCGTCGACGTACCATAATCTCGGGCCTTCGTTAATTAGAGGTTTTCGAGCTAACGCGTTTACACGGCCACGACGAATGGGGGGAACAAGTGTGTGCTCTCAAAAGTTGCCACATGACTTCACCGCATTCCAGGGTGCGTGAGGTGCTACACCCAGCCTGAGGTCTTGCTTACGTTGGCGCCCAGTCAAGACGCTCAAGACCGCCATCCTTTCCGGGGCGATCGCTGTCATTTAGTTCAGCTTGCTGTGGCCCGAGCCTGGTTTTCTGGCACTCCACCACGCCTTTGCTTTGGGAGGCGTCTTGAAGATTAACAGCTGTGCCTGAGAAGTCAAGTTGGGCGTTCTCGAAGCGTATTTGCGTTTCCGCGTTACTATGGATGATGCCATCTGGGGCACAACGTCGGACGCAGGAAGAGTT
>NC_092815.1:23649293-23651793 GCF_023375885.2 Dermacentor andersoni
TGCGCTGCCCAGGTTTTCTTTATTTCTTTTGTCACATGAATGTTTGCTTATCGTTTAATGAAGCGTAATGTCTGCTTGACTTGTATGCTTCCTCTCTCGTGCGCCTGGAATGAGATTCACGGTTGGGTGGTTTTGACGACGCATTGCGAAGCATAGACGTCGTAGCGCGGTGTTTCCTCAATTTACGCTTTTAGTGCAGCCACACGTATGAATTGCGAAATGACAGTTTTGAATAATTCTATAATAGCGAATACTATCGGATACCTACTGCATTCTGCAGATAATTATTTGAGAACGTTTCAATCAAAGCGGCATATTAATTAGGTTCAAAAGAGTTCTACAAAACTAGACCTGTATTCACAGAAAGCTCTTACCTTAGAATTATTCGTAGAAGGAAATTTTAGCCATTTCCGATGTTGGACATATTACTACCGAAGATAGTCAGCCAATGGAAAAGAGCTTCTACGAACGAAAAAAAAAAGAAAGAAAGGAAACCGTCGCTTTCTGTGACTCTCGAACTGATGACGTACCGTTCTTGAGAAGCAAAACCAGAAGGACGGCCTCATTGCGGCGGTCAGGTAAGAAAGTGCGGACGTGTACAAGTGATCGAGCTCATGTCAATCAAATAACGTGCTACGGAAAAGAGCCACAGGTACGAAGGTGCATAGCCTAGCAGTCGTAGCTGTTGTATATTCCATTCCATTATCTTGTCATTATTCCGAAGTAGCGTGGCCGTTTTGTCTTGTTTCTCTGTAAAAGTGCATTAGCGTTTCGACCAACCTGGCGGTGCTGTTTGCGATGCTGCTAACTTCATGTAGCGCCTGGTGGAAGGAAGTATGTTTTCTTCTGAAGAGATGTGTTTGTTTTTATCCGGGCCAGCTCGCAAACTGTGCAGAACGCTTGTGAGAAAGTTGCTATATTTCTGGCTGTTTCATACGCTTCGCTCCTCTAACATAATTCTGTCTATTTCGTTATAAATAGATAGCGAGAAGCGATTGAATTGTTAGGAAACGCCACTTCAACATGGGGTCAGAAAAGTCACGGCCTGTCTTGAATGTATATTGGCTAATTGGTTAAACGCTGCCTTGTTACAGTCACTCGGAATACAATGAGGCTTTACTCTGTAAGTGTCAATGGGCAAACAATCACAGACGCACGGATACGCCGCTTCTTAGGGGAATTATCGACCGCGACGTATCATGGAGCCCGCACGTTTCATACCTAAAGAGGAGGTTAGTGACAGTAATACAGTACCTCCTCAAGTTTATCATGGGGCACATGAGTCATGGGGCACATTCGTGTGGTCAGTGCTACAGCTTTATAACGCCGTGTTTCTCGGTTTCGCAAGACATAGCCTCACTGTGCTAGGCAACACCTGCAAAACAAAGCTGCGTGTTCTCCAGGGACTACAAGCTCAAGTCCTAAGGACGTGTCCCAGTTTTCCGAAGTGTGCGTCTACAGAGGCAACGATTGTCATACCTCGAGATCACCCAATATCAACGTACTTAGCCACCGAAGCTCTAGGCGCATATTCGGCACGTTGCCCGACTACCTTTTCACCATCTTGCTTCATTACGTGCAGAAAAGCCACGCACGACACCAATCGTACGTTCCTCGTTGTGATCGAACTGCATGCCTGCAGCAAGACCATCCTCACCTTTATGGTGCCTGCACCAACCTGAAATACGCCTCGCCATCCCATGAATGACGAAAAAAGCTAATATGGCGTCGTTTGCCCAGAAACAGGCCACATTAAGATTTTACATGAGTTGCACAGTGGCCGCGCACACGTTTACATCGATGGCTCAGTCATACATACAAGTTCAGCTGCCGCTCTGGTGATTCCAGAAAAATCCGTTAAAATAAAGCTAAAAACGTCACACGTATCATCGATGACAGCTGCTGAACTGGTAGCCTGCGTGCGGCTCTTCATTTTATTCAGCAGGAACTACCCCATGCATGGCTAATCTTCTGTGATTCCAAGGCAGCCCTCCAGAGTGTACTCTCAGCACTGCGCCATGGGTCACATGAGCAGCTCGTCGCAGAGATCAGAGAAATCCACCATCGCATAGTTGACGAGGGACAAGATATAATATATCAGTGGTTGCCTAGTCATTGTCGCATACATGGCGTTGATCGAGCTGACGCAGCTGCCCGATCTGCCCATGACGGCGTAAACTACGTTGCCATTCCTCTTTGGAGAGCCGACGCAGCGAAAAAACTTTTCGCGCTTGCGCGTCACCTAACATTAGCTCAGTGGAATTCATCCGACTTCACAATCACACGCCTTCATACCCTGGACCCTAATTTACAGCTCCGTATTTTGCCGGACTTTCCACGACGGGACTGCACCCTTCTAGTCCGTCTATGGCTTGAAGTAGCATATTCAAATGCCTACTCTTTCCTTATCGGAATGGCCAGCAGCCCACTTTGTGACTTCTGCGGATGCAACGAAACAATCGCGCACCTTCTTTGTGAATGCCTTCGCTTCAACCCGCAA